>NC_056751.1:444550071-444595071 GCF_019279795.1 Protopterus annectens
AAAAGTAATGAGATTGAAACAGTTGATATGGGTTTGCAGAAGTAGCATGAATACTGTATATAGTCAGGTAAGATAAGTGCAAAGAAAAATAAAGCTAATGTATAATATATGGATTACTTAATGTTTAGGCTTCTGTATCAATGAAACAAGGAGTAATCATAATAAAGAAAGCAAAAGACTGCCATATATCAACAATAAAATGACTATCAATAAAGAAAAATCTCTGAGAATACTTCACATTGACACTCATTCTTAATGTTCTTAAGGTAAAATGCATCCAGTTTCTCAAAGTATCTATGGTGACTGCAAGCATCATATGATAAAAATGCACCAGTAAAAAACGTGTACGAGTAAAGAAAGGGTGGTTCATTCATCCATTCCTTCTCTGATTCCCTGCTTACTCTGATGCAGAGTCCATGTGTGAGCTGAATCCCATCCTCACACCAAACAAGTGTAGGCCATACTAATTCTGAATGGGGTACCAACACATTGTACAAAGTACACATGCACACATATGATCTTTCACTGCATATATACATACAGGCAATTTTGATAAAATACAAAGTGCCAAAAAAGGCTAAAAAAGACCAAAAACCTAGAGAAGAATGAATCTCAAAAATTGCTTGTCTGCGTTAAACTACTACTTGCAAGGGGAGAAATTCCCACCCTGCACCCCCACACCACACTGAACCTTTATACACCAACTTTGAGACTGCCATACCTTAGTGAAAAGGAAATAGTCGAAGAAATGCAATCTCAGACTTAGTATATGAAAGGGTGAAAGTCCCAGTCTGCACCACCACACCCCTGAACTTATATATACTAACTCTTAGACAGCCATATCTCAGAGAAAAGGAAATATTCCAAGAAATGGAATCTCAGACTTAGTATATGAAAAGGTATAAGCCCCACCTTGCACCCCCACACCACTGAACTTATATATACTAACTCTGAGACAGCCATAGCTCAGAGAAAAGGGAATATTCCATGAAATGGCATCTCAGACTTACTATACGAAAGGGTTTAAGCCCCACCCTGCACCCCCACACCCCCTGAACTTATATATACCAACTGTGAGACCACCATACCTCAGTGAAAATGGAATACTTCAGAAATGGCATCTTGGACATAATTTATGCAAGCTCGTTGTTTGGGCTATTCAGACTTTGCCATTCAAGACTCACTCTAGTGGGTGCCAACATTTCAAATGTATGATAAAAGTGATTTTAATTGTTAATTGTAATTCAAGGAAAAATGTGAGAAGTACAATGGAATGGTGTTTCAGGAAGCCACAGATGTAAAGAATGTAACGCAAAATGAAAAGGCATGTTTTAGATTAAAATTAGTAAAGAGTACAGCATATTAATAGTATATTATGGTTAGATGCTTGGGAATATAAAAGAGCAGTGGCTAAACTGGAATCACATGTATCTCTTGAGATGTTTAACAACAACAGAAATAAGAACTTAAAATGATTTATAAAAATCAACACAGAATTATTTAACAACAAAAGTAAGAGGCAGATAGAAATATTATTACTGCTATCTCATCTCACAAATTAATTTATTCAAAAACAAAAAAAACAAAAAAACAAATGCTATTACCAAAATTATTGGGGTTACTTGCTAGATATAATTCTTGACAAATAAAATTTGCCTACAAATTGTCATGAAAAGCTAACCTTTAAATAAGAAATGCATGTAGTGTAACCAGTCTTTCTTGCATCTTCTCCCTTTTCTTAGTATATGTGTAACTAGATATTTTCCTTAAGCATACAAATAAATGGTTACATTTCTATTTTTACTTTATATATAGACTATCCCCATTCTAACTATCCCTTATGAGACCAAATAAACATAAGAATTCTCATACTTTACTTGACGATGTAGTGACTTTTTGTGTATATATTGTGTATATATATATATATATATATATATATATATATATATATATATATATATAATTTTCTCGGAACAAGATTGTTGTCTGTTTTCTTTAGATAGGTATTTGTATTGTTTATTTGTGTTTTTGAGTTACCCTATTGTGTTATTATTTGAAAAAAGAAAATTGAAATAAAGAGATTTTGGGGAAAAAAAAGAAATATTATTACTGGATTGCTTGGAAAAGAGTTATGTTAAGATTCATAAATTCACTTGTGTGTAGCACAGTAAGAAAAATGGAAGAATTATATAACTATATTAAGTATAAAAGACAAACCAAAGAAGTGAGAAAGACTGAAAGTTTAGATAGTTCATTATAGAATGCCTTGCTGGCATTAGAGTTAAGAGTATTGATTATGGCATAAAAAATACATTAAATGTATGGAAGGAAAATACTTAGGCTTCAAGATGAAACAAACATGTATGCCTTTGTCTGTCAGAAAAAGGCAAATGCAAGATTATTTATGAGGGAACTATGAAAGTGAAGAATAATTATGGCATATCTACAACAGTATATAAGGGAATATTTTGAAAGATATATTTAAAAGAAAATAAAAAAATGAGAGTAGAGAACAAAATAAAACAAGAAACAAAATTACTTTTAGGGTAAGTAAAGGTTAAAATATTTCCACCAGCACTGTCTAAGCATGATAACTATATTTTGTTACTCAGAAACTTTATAAGGCTTGGGTGAGCAGCATCTCAGTGTTGCTTTATAATATATGTAAATTAAATAGCAGTGGAGTTAAATCCATTCACGCTAGTCTTCACTTTTTCAACCATCTTCAGACATGGCAGGCACGCATTGAGACACCCATCCCACACACGGACATCCAGACTGCAGCAGTCAAACGTCTGTATGCACACCCTTACACACTCTCACAAACACACACACACAAGTAAGTCACTCACACATAGCCATCCAGTCTGAAGCAATCATTCTCTTACATACACTTATGCTGTCGCTCATGCACACACAGCGTTGCAGTACTTACCTCCAGTGACTTTACCAATCCTGATTATTCCATTGAAATGAATGGGTATAAGCCTTCAAAAGACCATTTATAAGTCTTTGATTTCAATTCATGGAAAACTTAATAGATGCTATGTTTTGAATCATTGTACAGAGCAGTTCAGATGCTGCTGATATTTATGAGGGAAGAACATCACTGCTTAGCATTAACTGTCTATCTCGAGCCTGACACATTTACTTGTATGCACAACTGTAGTCCATGCTAAAGGCCAGTGCCTTGTATCACTGTAGCATTGTAGCACTCAGAATTTCCTCAGCCTAATACATGGTACAGTCCTACTACAAATGAGACTGCATAGTCCATTAGTCATTTCTAAATGCCAGAAGTAGAATATGCTGGTATTTATCACAGTGTTTGCTGGGGTTTGTGCTCAGTTTACAAGAGCTGCTAAGAGTTTGGCCTCCTTAGCCAGAGATCTGAAGTCAGTCTGAATGAAATCCAAGGCATCCTGTGAATTCTACTGACAATAAGTATTTTTAGAACCTTCTTTGCAGTTTTAAACTGTTTGCAACTTTTTTGCTGCCTACTTTAAACTGTGTTTATTGTTTGTGACTGTGTTTTCTGTATTGCTTATTTACAGTACCTGAAAAATTTATAGCATAGGCTAGATTAAGACTTCATTTTCTGAGCAGTAAAACCAGACATTTTGCATTAACAGGGCTGTCCAACACCATTATGGCAGTCAGGGACCCCCATCTGAGTTGGGGATTGTTGGAACAAGGCTCAAACTTGGACTTTCCTTTTGGTTGGATTGTTTGAAAACTGTTTTACTTAGCTAATATTTAAACACAGTGTTTGCTCATAGCTGTGCACCACACCACAGGGATTAGCAATGCTGTGTATAGACACAAATGCTTAAAAAGTCAAATTTTCCCTAGATAACTGCTAGAGAACCTTCCCAAGCTTCCCTGCTTTGCGGCACGCAACACAGTTGCACACTTCTGCCTAGATATGATTTTGAGACACTGGTACAGGTTTCTACCACTAAACCTCCCACAGATTAGCTGATTTTGCTAGTTCTACAACAGAACCTAATACGTTTAGCCCACCTTCCACCACTTATTACAGAATGCATCTGGCATAATGGAAGATCAATTTCCCACCATTTCTCCAGCCAGCCTGATTGACATGGGCATCCTGAAGCAATGCACTAATTGCCTCATCTATACAGACAACCTACTACTCCTAAAACATGCAAATAAAATATGTGAGAGATCTATCTATACTATGCATTGTGAACCAATGCTCTCTCTCTTTCAAGTAACAACAAACTAAATACCAAGCAGGTTGTCAGCTCCCACACTCCACCTCCCACACATACCAAGCACACAACATATAAACCCACATACATGGAGGTACTCACTAGAAATACACCAAAAGAGCAAATACCTCCCAAGTGCAGACATTCAACACAAATATAGTCCCAACAGCACACACTACACATAATAACACATGCATCAGTCTCACCCAATAAGCCCCTAAGACAAAACATATCTAAACCAAATGTCTTGGTCATAGGCGACTCCATAGTGAGACACACAGATGTTCACCTCACTAGGCTAGATAAGGAAAAAGTCATGGTCAGCTGCCTGTCTGGTACCAGGATCCACCAAATCACACGTCACATCTCTCAACAAGTACTGTTATGACTCTGTCATAATCCATGTTGGAGTGAATGACTTGAGATGCACCTCACTGGACTATATGAAGTGAGACATGGTGGAGGTTTCAGATTGTGTCCTAGTCAGGTATGTTTCTAGCCCTAAGCAGCATTCTTCCCTCACCCAGCATGATGCCACAGTACAAACAAAAAAATGATTAACTTCAGCATTTGACTTAGCTTCTGATGTCAGTCCAGGCAGATCCAGCATCTGAAAGCCTAGGATGATATGGTCAAAATACCATGCTGCTATAACACAGATGGTCTTCACCTGTCTCCTCTAGGCTTTAGGTTGCAGGCAAAGGTACTTGCCTCCTCCATAGTGCCTGCCTTTTTTTTGGGCAATGTCATAAGTTCAAAATTCCCGACATAAAAATATCATCCAGAAACAAAATTAGGGTTATGCTGCTTAATGCTAGGAGTCTAAGTCAGAAACTGCACTTACTTAAAGCAGTTCTCACCCAGTAAGATGCTGATGTCTGTGTAGTCACAGAGACATTGTTCAAGGCCTCAGAGAGTAACCCAGCCATGTATGGCTACACTGCCTGTGCGGTCTCAGATATGTGGTTTAAAGCTGTGGACAGCACACCAACAGTGCAGGGTTATAATGCCTTCCACATAACTACTACAGCTACTTCACAGGCAGGGACTAAAGGTGGAGGTGTCTCTGTTTACATAAAAATAAATATACTTCAAGGCTAGTCAAACAGGACAATGCACTTGAGCTGCTCCATGTTCAAATCATTGTAGGTAAAATGCAATACCACTTCCTTGCAAGTTATAGGTCTGCCTCTATGACCCAGGAAACCCATATCATGTATTTAAACTTATTAGAAATACTAACCATCCAACTCAATACCATATTCATGGGTGACATTAATTACCCCACTATTAACTGGGAATCCTATACAACATCAAAATTACCTGCACAGAGATTCCTAGATTTTGTAAAAACAAACTCCCTGGATGAGATAGTCAATACACCAACCAGATGTGCAATTATACTAGATCTGGTCCTCACTAATATAGGAGAGTGCAGCACACTCCCTACTCTAATGCATTCCCTAGTAATGTCAGACCACAAAATGGTCTGCTTTGAAGTAAAAATAAAACTTGGACCACCAGCTAAACCAGAAATATTCAGGAACTATTCTAAGGCTAACCTCCTGCTATTAAGTGAGACCTGGCAAAATTTCAAGCTACTATAAACCCTGAGAACACATTTGCTAATGCTGAAATTTTCACAGAAATCCTGTACAGCCATGTTAGTAGGTGCATAGAGGCAGCTGTACCCAACAGAAAGATGTACAGAATTAACTCAAAAAACAAGCCACCCTGGTGGAATCACAAAATCAATTGCAAGTATAATAGGAAGAAGCAAATCATGGCAAAAAGTAGGAGGTACAGCACCCATCAGGATAAAACCAGTCTTATTAAATTGAACAACCAACTCAGAGGACAAATAATGTCTACCAAAGCCAAATTTCAGTTTAGTTTGGCCTCCCAGGCCAAGGACAACCACAGAGCATTCTTTAGCTATGTCCGCAACCTCAACGGCAATACACAATTGTGTGCAGAGCTCAATGTAAATGGAGCCACCTATACTGAGCCAGAAGATATAACTAACCTCCTGGCTGATAAATTCAGCTCCAACTTTACTCCTCTCTCCCCGTTAACCTTCCCTCAGGAAATATCATCAAATATAACTCACCCTACTATTACTGGGGAACAGGTCCTTAATGCTCTCTCTCTAAGATCAAGAACACTGCATCAATGAGCCCGGACAGTATCCCAGGATGCTTTCTAAATAGCATTAAACATGACCTATCAGGCCGTCTGGAATTACTATTTAACTGTAGCCTCCAAAAAGGCCTAGTGCCTCATGACGGACCCATAAATCTCATTAGTCTTGTATGTAAAGCCATGGAAAGAATTATCATGGAGATGATCAGTAGAGATATAGTAAACCTCCAGACACTGGACCCAACCCAGTTTGGTTTTGTAAAGGGCAGATCATACCTACTTAACCTAGTGGACTTCTTTGAGAAGGTCACCAAAGCAATGGACAAAGGGAGAATCGTTCACACTGCCTAACTTGACCTGAGCAAGGCATTTGATACAATACCCCACTCGGGCTTTGTTGACAATGACAAGAGGTTAGGTACAAACCCTTATGTCACCCAGTGGATAGCCAACTGGCTCACAGACAGGACATAGGAAGTTAGAATTGGGGAGTCCACCTCTATAAAGAGGCCATTCAAAAGTGGAGTCCCTCAGGGATCAGTACTTGGGCCACTCCTTTTTGGCATTTACTTCTCAGAAGTCAAGGCTGATATCAGTGGTCTCTGGCTGACTAAATTTGCAGATGACTGCAAATTAGGAGCTGTCATTGAATCTCACACTGACACAAGTGTTCTCCAGGAGGGGCTAACACAGACAAACAATTGGCTCAGAGTCATGAACTGAAACTAAATGCCAAGAAATGCATAATAGTATCCTTCATCAAGTCATCCATCCCTGGTAACTATCATACTGACAACACATCCCTTAGAGTTGACCCAGTAGTCAGGGACTTAGGGACACACACAGATAGCAATCTAGCCTTTGATCATCACGTGTCTACAGTGGTGAGGAAATCATTTTATGTTCAACTTATAAACAAAGGTATGGCATCTAAGTCCAAGGAAGGCATTTTTCACTGTATACGGCATTCATCAGAATACAATGCCCCCTTTGGTATGGCATATCCAACAACTAAAATGTCCACAGAGGTTCATCACTAAAAGAATACAGGGTATAAGTAATATGTCCTATGCAGGCCCTATCCCTGTATTCTGTCTCCTACAGGCTTTTGAGGGGTGATCTATGCCTGGCATACAGGGCATTGTCAGACCCAATTCTGATGGACATCCTGCATAGCTACAAAAAAAAAAAAAAAAAAAACAGTACAAGAATTACCTGTTCTAAAGACATAAACCTTGCCTGTGTTATAAATAGGACCTGCTGGAGAGATAGGTATGTATCCATGTGAAGCAGAGTTCGTTCCTAATCCAATTTAAGTGCAACTTGGACAACTGTATGGGAAACCAGAAATTCATCCCTGGTTTGGCATCTATGTCTGATGCAAACAGGTAACCTGTAAATGGTTCATCTCCCAGTCCCATGCTTACACACTTATCAAGGGTATCAGAACTCATCAGAGATTTGGGATGCATGGCTAGGCTCAAAAAGGCCCTTGTGGTTGTTAGCCTAGTACACACCTATGAATACATTCAGACCCGCCCAATGAGCATGAAAAAGACAAGCAAGGAGAAGTATCCATGTTCATTAAAGACATATACCCCTCTAGACTAGTTAAACAGTATGACTCCCTAGAGTTACTCCAAGTACAACTAACTGTAGGACAGGCCTCCCTCCATGTCACTGTTAGCTATAGTCCCCCACCAATAACCAAAAATAAAACACACAGCCTACCTGGAACTGCTTGAGTCAGTCTCGATACAGCCAAATACCCCGGTCATGGGTGACTATATCCTTCCATCAATTGGGTAACATATATGAGCACAAACATGCTTGCCCAAAGGTTTCTGGACTTTCTTAATGCAAATTCTGTGGAGCAGATAGTTGCTCCCCCATAAAAATATCCTTGACATACTGCTCACCAAGATGGGGGATCCTTGTTCCACCCCATGTGTGGGAGCTTCCATGGTAAGGTCTGATCATAAATCAGTCTCGTTTGAAGTAATGATCATACCCAAGACAGTCTCAAGAGCAAAAAGGTTAAAAAATGTCTCCAAAGCAAACTACAGCCTACTGAGTAATGGCATCAGTAGTTTCAGATGTCCTGCCAATGCTGACAGCAATGACACCTATACTGAGGTGTACACAAATGTCCTATATAAACACTTATATAAATGTATAGAATCAGCCGTACCGGAATGGATCAAATTAAGAGCCTCACAAATAAATAAGCCAACCTGGTGGGCATCCAGCATAAACAGGTTATACAATAAGTGAAAAAAAAAATGCTGTCAAAATTAGAGGGAATGCTTCCAGTAAAGAAAGGACTCCCTCCAAAGCATAAACAAGCAGATAAGATTGTAATGTCCAGATTGAAAAGTCCTCTAAAGCTAATTATGAAACTAATTTAGCCCTCCCCAGCTAAGGTAAATCACAAAGCATTCTTTAGCTATGTCCGAAATCTGAAAGGGAAGTCCCAGCTTTGTGCTGATCTAGTTGTACCACTTATACTGAACTGGAGGACATTGCCAACTTGCAACCCCCCCACGTCCCCACCAATCATACCCCATAACATACCTGTCACGAGTCCTCTGCATAGCATCTCCAGAGAGAAGGTCATAGCTGCACTCTCCAAGGGCAAAAACACAGCCACTGTGGGACCAGACAACATCCCAGGCTGCCTATTAAATGGTCTAAAATAGCAGTAAGCAGAACCACTGTGCATGCTGTTGAATCTCAGACTAAGTATTGGCTTTGTCCAACTGAGTCGAAAACAGCAACCGTAATCCCCTTGCATAAAGGAGGTCTCTCAACCGGCCTCAGAAACTATAGACCCGTAAGCCCAACCAGCTCTTTCTGCAAAGCCATGGAAAAAATCATCATGGATCTTATCAAAAAGGATATAGGTGACCTTCAAATTCTTGACCCAACCCAGTTTGGCTTCATTAAGGGCAGATCTTGCCTGCTAAACCTGGTGTACTTCGAGAATGTCCCCAAGGCCCTGGATGAAGGCAAAAACGTTCACACTCTCTATCTCAACCTAGCCAAGGCCTGTGACATGATTCCTCACTGAGGCATCACTGAGATACACACCAAGCTGCATTTTAACCCTTACATCATTAGATGGCTTGCCAACTGCCTCACAAACAGAAAACTTGCAATCAAAATTAGGGATGCCAACTCTACTAGCAGACCTGTTACTAGTGGTGTTCCACAGGCATCTGTGCTAGGCCCCCTCCTGTTTGGTATCTATTTTTCAGAAGTCCAGGTAAAAGTAGATGGTCTATGGCTTACCAAGTTTGCTGAAGACTGCAAACTGGGTGCAATCAACAAACCCCCCAAAGCATACCTCTCAACCTCTTAGAGCAAGAAATCTGGACAAAGCCATAAATAAAAGTGGGACAAAAGCCCAAAACTAGGGACAATTTTCAAATATTGTTCTTAACAAACTTAGAAAGTTGATAGAATAACAGGTTATGCATTTGCTTGAATTTTCTAAAGGCTATGAGGTCTGAAACTCAAATATTTGCTATTACTTTCTAACTTCAGTATTTAATGATTTTCGAGTAATTTGGCAGAAAACTACAATTTTATGAAAAATCTGGATATTCTGAAAAAATCTGTACAGTTGAGCGGTATGCCCCAAAGACATCAGTATACTACAAAATGGGCTTACACAGATGAATGAGTGGTGTGAAAGCCACAGACTTAACTAAAAGTAAAAAAAATGCATTATCATACCTTTTGGCAAGGGAGAAATCCCTGCTCATTGCAACATTAATAATATCCCCCTAAGTTCAAAGCAGGGGTGAGAGATTTCAGAACGCTAGTTGATAGCAATCTTAATTTTGATCACCAGTAGTAAGGAAGGCCTTTTACATTGCACACCTCATAAGCAAGGGTGTAGCATCCAAAGCTAAGGTGGTTATAACTCCCCTCTACTCGGCTATCATCAGACCAATAATAGAGTGCAATGGTCCCTTCTGTATGTACCTCACCAGAGATGTGCAGCAACTGAAGAGACCTCAGAAGTTTCTCACCAAGAAAATTCAGGACATACAACACATGCCCTACATGGAGAGACTGAAGGTCCTATCATTTTACTCAGTATCGTATAGCCTGCTTAGAGGTGACTTGTGCATGGCCTACACAGCAGTCGAGGACCCTACCTTGATGAAGCTTCTGCACAGCTACAAATCCAGTGGGACAAGACTCAATCATTCTTGGGATCTTAATCTAGCAATAGGACTTGCTGGACAGACCAATATGTGTCGTAGAGGTTGCAACTCTTTGGAACAAACTCCCAATTCATGTAAAATAGAGCTCCTCAATGACCCTGTTTAAGTGTAACTTGGACAATTGGATGGGAAACCATAAATTTACACCAGGGGTTTCACATGTGTCCTTCTTAGAAAGGGACATCTGGTGCTTATCTTATATTCATGCACAAACATATACTATATATCTTGGTCCATTAGGGAGCAAGGGTATAACATGGCTAGGCTTGTAGGGGCCTTAGTGCCAATAGCTTAGTAGCCTTCTATAATCCTATGAATACTCACTGAATGTGACTTTTCTGAAAGATTAACATGAAATCTTCAAAAAATAGGGAGTGAGATATCTGAGAATAATTATATGATTAAATATGTGACTAAAAGGTATACATAACTCACTATATAACCATTCAGTATCTAAAGATTGGAATTCACTTCCACAGCAAGTTCTATCCTGTCCTTATAAGCATCACTTCAAACAGCACCTACTAGAATACTGCTGAAATCACTGGTTATGTTCTTGCACCTCCTCTGGCTAAGCTATCCCCACTATGCTCACTCTGTTATATTCCACTGCTATTTTTCCTTGCTCCTAGGGTTTGAATTAGTATCCTATTAATGACATCACTGGTAAATCCTACACAAAAAAAACAAAAAAAAAATCTATTTTTTTTAATATCTAATATGAACTTGATTATTTCATATTTTTAATATTTCATATTTAACTGCAGACTATTTTTAATCTCTTCTCTTACAGTATTATCTGTCAGGACATATTCATTTCAACAGTCGCAATACAGTCTGACATACAGGTGTATTTCTTCTCTGTCCAGCAGGACTTACTGTTGGTACATTTTAACGCAGACAGCTTTGCAAATAGATTTTTAACACAACCACCTGTACAAATTAGTTTGATACACAAATGACATATCATTTTATTTTACAAAATTCAACCTAGCTATGCTGACATATGTTACACTGCATTATTCATCCTGGCATAGTTGGCACTGCCTCACATCATCACAGGGATAAAGAGCATTTGCTCCTTCTAGAAAATTTGAAAAATTTAAATGAAATGAGTTTTGTACAAAATGAATTTACCTAAGAAAAATTACACATCACCAGGTCAAGCTGCTATGTTGTAAAGTGTAAGGGATAAAAGATGATCAGTAAAGAAAATTGTATATATCCATAAAAGGTGGTATACATTTTAATTAAGAATTAATTGAAACAATGTACTACATTTTGGGTAAAAGAAATGTGTTAAACTGAAGTATTAAAAGATAGCGTACAGATAATAGAAAAGAAATATGTCCACAAACACACAATGTGGAGAACTGGAAAATAAATATGAGGATGAAATGAAATGAGAATGTGATTATAAGATGCTACAAACAAATGGTAATGTTGGTAAAACTCTGTTCTGCTCAGGCAGCTATAAAGATTATATATATTTCTTCCCTGATGGAATGGAAATGAGTAATGGTGGAGAATTTTTTAGGACAATCTGTGCTTCTACACATAGCACAGTCAAAGGAACATTCTGGATATACGTGAAAAATGAGGGTCTTAAAATGTTTCAGCCTAAAATAATTTAATAATCATTTAAAACAGGAGGAGTTTCAAACATATCACATTGAATGGCAAATGTTCTGCTACAGAAAACTAAAGTACAGGGTCATGGCCATTAAATATAGATGGAAAAAAAGGCTGCTATCTTGTATGCATACATTAAATGTGGCTGTTCATCAGACATCAAATACAAATAAATAAATACAATGATAAATTTAAAAAGCAAGCAAGTAATTGCCCATGAATTGAAGGTGACTCTGTGGAAAGACCCTATAGGTTTTTTGTGGCATATGTTACCGAAAGTAGATTGGAGTACTGATAGAGAAATAAATAAACAAATGAAAAAAGTATAAAAAAACAAAAGTGACTGTAGCAGCAGTTACAAAGCATGTACTATTTTACCTTCCAAATTGTAAATGCAGCTCTTAAATAACACATTTAGAGAATATTGGAAAAAATAAGTGAATAAATATATAAATAAATAAGGCAAAATTAATGCAATTAACTGTGGCAGCAGTTACAAGGATATGTATTTTGTGTGTCCTTCTGCCTGTCTGTGTGTGTGTATTGCAGAATTGCAGTGCTTTGCACGCTTGTGTATTTTTTTCATTCATTTTGTTAGAATAACAAAGCTGAGGCATACATATTCAAGGAAGTGGCTGTAATTATTGGACACATCTGTGTGTGCAGGTATGTGTGTGTGTGTGTGTGTGTGTGTGTGTGTGTGTGTGTGTGTGTGTGTGTGTATACATGTTCTTAAGCTAGTACTTGGATAACTACCCTTGCAGGCCATTTTTTCCACCAAGCCAATTGTCCCCTTTGGTGTGTAAAATGAACCTATCCCATTGCAGTTTATATTCTCCTTATATTTTGCATGCATTTGGGGTTTTGCGTGTGGTTGGGAGACTGCAGCAATTTGTCTCCATCTGTTTCTGTGTGTATATATGTAAGTGACTGTGTAAGTGTGCATATAAGTTTGTCTGTGTGTGTGTGTGTGTGTGTGTGTGTGTGTGTGTGTGTGTGTGTGTGTGTGTGTGTGTGTGTGTGTGTGTGCGTGTGTGCGTGTGTGTTTGTGTCTGTATATATTATTCAGATTATTAAGTAATTATGTTATATTTATTTCTGATGTAACATGCATCCTCCTTAAGAAATTACTGATCGTATAGCCACTTTGTAACATCTACAATTTTTATCCAAATAAAGATATAGATAAAACAAATGCAAAACATTTTTTCTAAGCACAATAATGTCCTACATGGTAAGCATTACAGAGAAACAAAAGGCCCTCCAGGAATGTTGAGGCCATGTGCTTGCAATGGTCTGCTATTTCCCTGTAACGCCCAACCTGGCTGATATTATTGTTTGCTAACAGACTGTACACACACAGTCTGATAAGAAAAGAAAAACAGCTTAGAATATTTTATGAATCAAATCTAATGAAAATGTAACACAGGATATAAAACGGAGTATGTGATAATACAGAAAAGAAAATGCTAAGAAAATTAAAAAAAAAAATGATAGCAGAGCAGCAATAACATGTTGTTTTTTAAAATGGATGGAATGAGCTGAGTAAAGAAATACTGAGTACAGTAAGGGAAAGCGAGAATGATATAAGAAGGGAACCAGACTGTGACTTTTCAAAGTATTTCACACAAGGAAGATCCTTTCACCTCAAAATGATAGTTTCTGGGGGGCAGCTGGTTTAAAAACGATGTATGTATATAACAAAGTAAATTTAAGATGACTAGAACTATCATGTGGCCAGAAGAGCCTTCTTTTAGATTTAATAGAATGAATAGCCTCCAGTGAAAATTCATTGATCTTAACTTGCCCCTTCACTCTTAAAATATAGTATCTTAACCTTTAAGGAAAAATAAGATGGGGTTTTTCATTTAATCCAACAAGCGGTGCCCGTGGGACAGAACCTTACCTGCAGCACGGATAACCAGTAACAAAACAAACAAAAGCAAGCCAGCTGGTAGTAACCATGTCAAAAACATTTATAATGTAGAGTAAATATATATATATATGTATATATGGATGGGTCCAACTCAAATCAAAATCCAGAATTCACATTCACACCAATATTAAGACCAGAAAAACAAGCTCCAAGTTTGATAATCCATTTTTTCACCTTGGAGCTGAGTAAATCAACATTGAAAGGTAAGTACCAGAAAGAGATCTTAGTAACCAATACCAGGGAACAGTGAAAGAAAACAAAATTGCAAGTTAGAAGGAAAGTGTTTTCAGTTGCAGATGTGAGTAGTGGTTTAGATTGTAATTGTTGCTATATCAAACATGAGAAATGATGGCAGAATTGATCACAGAATGATTTCATCAACTCTCCCGGCATCACTGTGTGACAAGTAGGGCAGTAGCAGGCAATGAAGATTTCCCCTTGCCCGCTGCTGAGCAATCTCAGAAGTGGTATATATAATGAGTAAGGGGTGAAAGGACACTGGAGACTTGCTCCCCTACAAAAAAACATCAGTTGCTGTTTTGTTTTATTTATTGTTTTTTTTTTGACATTCAATCTTTTTGGGTCAGTGTTTTAAAGTTTGAGTACTTTGTTATTTTGAAGTATATCCCACTTATGATATTGATGAAAAACATTTTGTGACATATTTCACTAACCTCTCCAAATTAGACTATTATACATCAAAGGACAAGAAATATGTACTTTCTGTGGTTGAAAACAGTGCTGCTACCCACCACTTTTTCAGCTGCTATATCCTTAATGATTCTAATCTTTACAGTCAGAAGTTCTACTAAATGTATTAATCTCTTTTGTACATTCTTTTGGAAGACATTTGATATACAGTTCATGCTATGATGGTAGAATAAAAGCCTTTATTTTATTTTGTTTCTTGTCAAATTAAGTTCTTTACACACACAACCCATGACCCAAATGTTAAAACTGAACTAAATGTGCAAATGGACACACACCCACACACATACATACATATCAGGAAAATCATGTTATCATGAAGTTTTAGCTATCAGTATTGAGTACGGTTCTCTCTTTTCACAGTTAGCTGGGCATCTGCGAGGTCACAATGTTTTGATAAATAACAGAACAGATCAAATAAACAGAGGGTTTTTACCTCTGTCCCCAAACATTCTGGCATAAAGACACTCCATTGTTAAATATCAATTCAATTAAGTTGACAGACCATCCATCTTCTATCTGTGCTCTGTGATTAAAACATTCTGTATTATCATTCCTGTAATCCATTAGTTAAAAGCTTGACAAGTTTCACTGGAGAAAAGCCAGCAAAATCAGTTGAGGCAAATGTGATTAATCAGCCTATTATTAGCCGTGAGTAGCTAAAAAAATTTAAGACAGGTGGACAGACAGTCATTTAATGATATATGAAGTCAGGGCAACAAAACATGAAACAATGTTGTATTGATGTTCAGAAGGCAGAATGTGATATTTCATCCTTTCTTTTGTTTCTTAATAGGTGTGCTTACTAACCCATCGGTTATTAAAAAGTCGTGTCATTTTTCATCACATTTCTACGGCTGTAAGGACAAGCTAGAAATAATTTTCTTCAGAAACTGTGATGCATATCTTTTCAATGCTCAGACAGAAAAAAGTAAAAAAGATAAATCCCTCAACAAAAATCCTAGGTGTACATGTAAGGAATAATATATGCAAATAATACAGCCTCTCCTGCTACATATTATGGAACATCTCTGGACATGATTTGTTCAACAGTATTTACCTACTCAGAAAGTTTTGTTTGGATACAGAAAGAGGCATATACCTTAGAAGTAGATTGTTACACTAATAATGACAACTAAATGGAGAGTACCGAGTTTCAGGAATATTTTGTCAATTGAGAACCAACAAGAATAGATGACGTAGACAATGACGTATATCTTTTAATGCAAAAAAAAATGCACTTGAACACATGATATTCAACGGTAGTATGAGTAAACATCATGTGACAGCAGTCTAATCCACTCAGTGTATCAGAATACTGCTAGTGAGTATTTCAAATGCGGTGCCAGAAAAGAAGGCCTTGACAGTGACAGGACAAGAGACTGTACAAGCAAGAGGAACACGGCAGCTGAAAAAAAATCACAGAAGCGACTGCCATTAAAAGACTGGTGCAGTGCACATAGCATTCTATTTATTATGCAAATGTCGATAGCATCACTGCTGCAGCATGGGAACAAAGAAGGAGTAATGTAGTGCTACAATATTAGTCTAAGAGGAACGCAGATTCAGTGAGACACTGTGGGTGTCGCAGCAAACATCAACACCACCACGTTGGCAAAAATGTGCTAGAGACCGCTAGATCTGTCACTGTAGCAATGCCATACACTGGGAAAGTAAATATGTATTCTTCAAAGCTAAAAATGACAGAAATTCTAACAATTATAAACACTGAAAAATAAAGCATGTGCCCTGTGAGGCTAAAAATGCAAGGTCATCCATTACTGCTTTGCATTATAATGCACAGGAGTCAGACTGCTCAGCCAATCAGGGACAAATCTGAACAGAATCAGGGAAAAGTCAAGAAAAAATCAGGGACAATTAGGGACACTTTTAAAATATTAGTGCTGTTAAGTTGAAACATTGAGAGAATCAGAGCATATGAATTGATGCACCTTTTCTGAAGTATAAGAAGTGTATAACTCTTAATTATTGTCATTATTCATTAAGTGTAATTTACCATCTTTTTGCCCAAAGTCAGTAGTTTTAGGAGGGATTCAGAGGGACAGAGCAAAAATGTGAGTCAAAATCAGGGACGTCCCTGAAAATTAGGGATATTATGGTGAACAAATGTCCTGCTCTAAGCATATAGTATGCATTTCCACCTGTACCACATACATTTGATAAATATTATAACCTAACTCTAGTTTGTGAGACATTACATTTTAATGGAGTAGACCTGGCCCTGACATCTTTGACTTTGCACAGTTTATTCTTAGTGCAACTCCATTGTACTGTACTAGCATTTTCCACCGAGGTGATGGACATATTTCCATGGGCACATACAACAGAAGTTTAAAAAAAAATGACATTATACATTAGTTAAATCACAAATGTGGGATAGTAGCCATGTGTTAAGTGAGTGAAAGACATAAAACCATGTTTACAACTACACTGACAGAATACAAACTTTGCTGATTTTCTGTAGAATACAGTAACTTTTCGAGAAAACGTTTATCAGCAGCATCTGTCACATACTACTGTCAGAATCTGTCACATACTGCTTATGATTTACTTGAAGTACAGTGTTGCATGTATAGGTCCATGTACAGTAACATTTTAGCACAGCACGCAGACAACAGACAACTAGTCTTGCAGGCTATAGCTATCCAATCTTTACATCATCGCAAAGCTAAAAAGAAGTGCATGCAAATATAATCTGATACACGTGTGTATATTTATCTGTCTATATATTTATCTGTGGGTGTGTGTGTGTGTGTGTGTGTGTGTGTGTGTGTGTGTGTATATTATATATATATGCACACACACACACACACAGATATATATATATATATATATATATATATATATATATATATATATATATGGGTTCCATACACTAGATCGAATTTTCAGTAACTTGAAATAGTGCATGGAATGCTCACTGCAGCGAAAGTGCACTTAATAGAAAGTGCACTTACGCGAAGTTCAGTACTTCGAACGGGTGTTGTACTGAACTTCCATGCAGTACTCACGGACCTTAGGGCTATCCCCTTACCATGACCCGTGCCCTAACCCTAAGGTCCGTGACGACTGCAGCTCAGTGAAGGACATAGCAATGTCCTCCACTATGGTGCGATAGTCACGAACCTTAGGGTTAGGGCATAGGTAAGTGGATTACTAACTATCCCCTTATCCTAACCCGTGCCCTAACCCTAAGGTCCGTGACTATCGCACCATAGTGGAGGACATAGCTTGTTTTTTATGTCCTCCACTGTACTGCGGTATTTTTGGTGAAGTGCACTTATGCAAAAGTTCACTTTCATTAAAGTGAACTTTCACAGAAGTGAGGCTTCCTATTACAAGTTCAAAGTAGGGAACTTTCGTTCTTGTAATAGGAATCCATATATATATATATATATACATACACACACACACACACACACACACACACACACACACACACACACACACACACATATATATGTATACAGATAGATATAGATATATACATTGACATGTCTACATTTAAACAGGGATACACAGTAAATACCTCTATGTGATCCACATAAGGAGAAAAGGACCAGATAATAGGCTTCCAAAGATATATCATAAAATGAAGCAGTAAAAACTGAAAGAGAAACCTAGCTTGGTTAGAGTCCTAATGGTGTAAAATCTTAAACCTCTTGTAGTGGATGAATGCAAATGACCCCGTAAGTACAGACTTACCAGGGTTTTAATCACATGGCTTCTGACCTAAACAATCCCAGGAAGACTGAGAGAGATAATAATCCGCATCCTCATAGTCTACCCCTTGGTCAGCTTTCAGTGGTTGAATCACGGTGTGCTTTATCTGACAGAAGGTCAGATGGCATCCTGTAAAGGTACCCAACTAGCTCAACTGACTCTACTCAAAACAAAGAATCAGTGGCTGTAAGCTAAGATCCTCCTAGATTGCTGAGTTCCTCATGTAGTCATGGACAGCGGGCCTAGTTACCATGCAAAGGGATCTTACGTTTTCACCTTTATCTGTGATTTCGTCCTTTCATCATTAGCCAAATTTATGATCTTAGGTAAAGATGGGGTCATAGACAGACTTACAGGTTAAGAGCTTTCTCCCTTTACCAGCTCTTACTCACTCGGATCTAAGCACCAAACATTGTTATTATGGGGAAAAGCTGAAGAGAAGTGGTAGAAGAGAAATGATTGATACTAATGAGTGAACTAAATCTATTTGTGTTGTAATGGAAGGAAAAACTCTCACTGGTATAGACCAAAAAGAAATATTGTAGGCATCGTTGCATGTAGGAACCTTATTGAGAAATGGGAACATCATGGTCATGGTCTGCATAAAAATGAAACAATTGGAAAATAAAGGGACAAGGGAGCTCCTCGGAGATGACACCCACATGTCAGTTTTTTAACAACAATAAATTTGTGAGGACTACAGGAAGCAGTGTACAGCAGTGCATAATACCATGGTGAATAAGATTACGTAAGAAGTGAGATATTATGAACACTGACTATTTTATTGTGTTTTATTAACTTAATACAGTAACCCCTGGTCATATAATTCTTCTTTTTAGGCATTAACAAAGACAATGTTTGTTTCAATTACTTGCTCATTCACACTGCTTGACAGTGAAAATTGTGGGACACTAATCTGGGGCTACAGAATGAAGCCTTTCATCACCTTAATGGTGTCTGTTTTATGCCATCCTAGTAGTAATGAAGTGATGGGGTGTGTAAGCCTTGGAAAGTCATTGAGAAAAATAAATGAATGTTTAACAAGAAAAACAAAAGACAAAAATAAAAGGAAACATCAGTGATTCATGATAAAACTTTAGAAAGAAAAGGAACACGAGCAGACCAGATAGGAAACTATGAGGACAGTAAGAAAGGGCACAGAAGTTGCTGAGATAGATATGTTATGAAGGAACATAAGTAGGAAAGCATCATTTCAGTAACAACAGATGTGCCACACAATAGTAGACATTTAAGGGAACAAAAAAGTGTGGATTTAGTCATTCAGTTTTTGCTTCTGTGTTCACAGAGGAAAATGAGTTTAGGATACCATCATGGCACAGAGAAAGGGACTTAATGGCATACTAAAAGATCACAGAACTGGCAATGAGCAAAGCACTTAACGGGTTTAGGGAAGGAAAAAGCCCTAGGTCTAGACCAATTACAATCCAGTGTAGGGGATGGTAAGACTTTTTGAGAGACCATTTAAAAAAGGCCAGTACTGACACTACATGCAATTTTGTATCTGTACGGAGTGTTGTAATGATTATCTTTTGTTGAATTTCCTCAGTTTTCAAAGCTGTTTGAGCCTCTTCCAGAAGTATTTGCATCTTTTTGCTTCATGCCTCAAAAACACACAATTGTAATTGTGTGTGAATTATTTTGATGTCAAATGTTTTGCTGGTACTGTTTAGTGTCAATGCAGCCTTAAATGGTTATTTTTATGAGAAATGAGGTTTGGTAACAAACCAATTTGCCCAAGGACATCCTCAGGTGGGGGTTCGAATAGATAGAGGTAGTAATGGGTTTTATGAGGATAAGGGAAGAAGATAGTTGGGGGAGGGGAGAAAAGGGTTAAATAGAAAAGTGGGATGATTAGGAAGAAATGAGGTAAGTGTAGGGAGAGGTTAATAAATTATGTGAGAGTGTAACTGGGTGAGGAATCACATTTTGGCATGAACTTGCTATTCGACAGGTTTACGTCTGAGAAGACCTGGACCTACGTTGGTGCAGTTAGACCTTGGTTAATACTAATGGGCAGTTGCAGGTGAGTAATGGTTACCTGATTTTTTTATATATATATATATTTTTTTCTCTCCCATTACAATTATTGCAACATAAGGCAGCAAATACCTACTCTGCAGGTGTCTTGGTGCGATTAATAGTGCAAGTGCATTTTAAAATCGTTTTACAGTATTAGGAAATTATTGTAACAATTTGTAGAACAAGACATAGGCAGTAAGTATAAGCAAGACTGATCATGGTCAGGAGGGAGTTCAGCATGTTAACCTCATAGCGTAGGAGGAAGGAGTGCGATAGGATGGCCGGAGTCATATGGGAACATACCTCTCAGTTCTACAGAATTGCACTAGAGTATAGCTCCAAGAGGCTGAGAGACGTGCCAGAGCCATATGGTGTATGTAGCCAGCAGATTGCAGGGTCATAATGCAGATTAGTTTGTAGGTTGGAGAGCTCACCTTTGCATGCTGATTGCATAGGGGAACCTTGGCTGTTTGTTAGGAGAGGCATGGTAAGTTAGTGACAAATCATTGTAATTTTAAAAGTAATACCCTCCAGGACTTTCACACTAATGCAAAATTTGTTATTTTAGCAGATTTCTAAGTTTGCAAGAGGTAAATTTACAGTTGTTTCTACTTTGGGGTCTTTGGTCCATGGGGTAGGTAGGGCTTGGTCCAGACTTCACCTCACAGTTGCAGACTGTTTTCATTACATGGTGGTCTTTTGGGTAGGGAGTGGTACCTCACTGTTCATGCTTCTGCTAGCCATGTGGTATACATTCAGAGTGCTGGTGTGGGCATGGTATAACAGGGTGTAGATGTTTAGTCGCTGCGGCGTAGCTTTAAATAAAAAAAACAGTCTTTATCAAAGACTGCGCCACCTGGTTTTGCTTTCCTTGCAGCCCCTTCTCACATTGAGACAGTTAAATGTACTCTACAGCTGTGGCGAGTCATGGAGGTATTAAAAAAAAAAGGGAAAAAGCACCAGGGCTACAGGAAGGGGAGTGAGTGCAACTTGTTTATGTCTTATTGTATACCTATAGAAGGTTAAATGGTGGCTTGGGGTAAATCATTGAAATGGAAGTTAAAGTCACCTAATTGAGTGACAGAGAGCAAGGTCGCTGGTATAAAGAATCCCATTTGTTGCTTTGGCTTTCTGACAAGTAGGATGGTTTCATGGGCTAGAGGGCATGTCGAGCAATGGGTGATTGCACATGCATGATGTGGCAGTGGCAGCTGGGAGGAAGTAGTTGAGGGGTATGAACTACTGTAGTCAACTGCACAGATTTTTCAGAATGTACTTTTCTGTTCTGCTTAGTTGCTGGGTCCAGTTCCATGATGATCCGTGCCTTTATTCCCCTTTTATGCCAGGCTTTGTTCAGATGTTTCGCTCTAAGAAGTTCAGAGGTGGGTTTAGTTGGTTAGGCTGGCAAATATGTTGTTTGCTAATGGCGTTGGGTGAATGTCTTGGTCGGGTTACTCTGTGTGTTCCCTTGGGGATCATTCACTCACAAAACAGTAAATAAATAAAGGAAGTAACTACATTCTGGGTTTTGGCACATTACATTGAAGTGGGTGGTGGTCATGCTCTCAGCTGTCAGATTTCACAGAATAGCCAGCATTTTACCTCATAGTTTATCAGGTTTCCATAACATTGTGGTTTCTGAAAGGTCATTGGAAATAGAAGTTAGACCATCATGACAGGTATGAGTTTCAAGAGCTGAGTGTTTGATTTAAGATGTAAGTGCTTGATGTACATGGTTGAGATAATGGATTTTGTGTTAGTGTGTGTTTTTTGAGGGATATGGGGCATGAAGCTTAAATGTGTTTCTTTATTAATTTTGGTCTTCAGTGATCTGCTAAAAAAACAAATTTAACCATGAAAAGATCAAAATATGAGGCAAACATCTGGACAGTGAGAGGTATTACCATAGTTTTAGTGCTACGGTAATTTATTATCCTAATGTGTTACACACACCAACACCATGTTTTTCTCCAGGGTGTAAAAGAAAATAAGACATCATTACCCACTACTACAACAGCAGGGCATTTTCCCCCAAATACAGCTGCCTTAATCTGAGAAGAAAACTGAACAGCCTTCAAGTTGGTTTTTGCATTCGCTGAGTTTTCAGTGTCTTGGCAAGTGTAAGATATCTGAAACAGAAGAGTGTCTCACATCACCAAGCAGCCACATAGAAACATTGGCATTGTCTCATGGTTGCACCTTAAATTCTAAGTTGGTAAGAGCAATCTTTGGCATTGTCCCTATTTTGAATTTCAATAATAAGAGTGGTATTTTGGGTTCTCCATAATTTGTTTTCCCTATACATTCAAACTTTCAACAATGCTGACAGGCATGGATGGCACAGTGGCACAAAGGATGGATTTGCTGACCCACGGTGTCATGTTCTCTAGTTCAGATCACTGCTGGTATCATCTGTGGAAGCCTGCATAGTGTCGCTATTGGTTTTCCGTTGGTGCTCCGTTTTCTCACATTCTAAAGGCATGCATTAGGAGGGTCAGGGACCCTAAATGGTAGGTATATATGAACATATCAGGGTATAGAATTTCACAGAATGTTTACATGTTGAGGTCAGGGAGTTCAACAACTGGATTACTGAAATGGACAGCCAGCTGGCTTCTGAGTGGGCCTTTGTCCTTCTCTTATTTGCATCTTTGTTTACAAGTTTGGCTCTAAGAGGTTGAGAGGTATGGTGTGTGCACACTTTTATTATTAGCTGCAATAGGTGGACATTGCTGTTGTCCAGAAGTGGCAGAATGGACATAATTCTACCTCTATGCTGTCTCATAAGTTAGGTCAAATCGAACTCTGCAGGGTTCCTGATGTCTAATCACCAGACCTGATAGTTTAATCCAGACTTGGTTAGAGGTCATGGGGGAGGTGTTTAGACCCTGTAGGTGTGAGGCGGCTGAATTGGTAAGCACAATACCTTTATGAAGGCTGCCATTTATGAGGAACAAATGGACAAATAGTTAATGTCTCTTTAATGGCTCATTAACAATTTTAACTATGAGGTTCAAAAGACAGTTCACTAGTTTACTTATAGAATAGGCCTTTTAATGTAATAACGATTCAATCTGAACATGAACTGTATTGACCCTAAATGAGGAATGTTCCATGGGATGCAGTACACCTGAGAGGTATGGGTATGATATGGAGGTATTTCACAAGTTTTAGACATCTTAGCTGTCATTTCTGTGTACATGTTGTGTTAGAGGCACTTGTAGAATGGAGCAGCACAGGAGTGAGGCTGCCAAGGGTGCACTGTATGGGATGGGGACTCCAGGCCAGTGTAGCAGCTGTGCATTTGATGAGCAGGCTAGTCCACAGGCAGCACTTAAGGTTGTCATTAAGAGGTTTTGGTTGTGTGTGTGTGTTTGATGGGAATTTACAGTTTTTCTTTCTTTTGCAGGCAGACTGGGCATCAGTCAGGGACCTGGAGGAAATGGGTTCGAACTGAGATGGAGTCTTTTGCAGTGGATATCCTGGTTGATAGAGCATGTCCCGGTCACCAAAGTGGTGCACAACAATGTCACAGTGGGCAGTGTGTGGAGTGATGAATGGTCAGTGGCCTGAAGGAAGCGGAGTTGAAATGTAATGGATTCTGCTGGAGTGGATATTCTGGTAGCTGGGGAGGTGTACAGTGAGGTCACAGGTAATCCTACTTTATTCAGGTTAATTGAGGTAAATCAGAGTCTACTGCAGTTTGAGGTAGTATTGGGGCAAGTGAGGAAGACGCAAGCTGGGGGGGGGCGTAAAACAGTGTTGGGGAATGTTTATGGGGAATGTGTTTTTCCCACAAGTGGAGTAGAGTTACAACACTCATAGTAGCAATAGGAAGTTAGGCTAATGGCTCCATGGCTATTACAAGCTAGCCGAGTGTAACCCTGGCTTCCATGTGCAGCACTGCTTGCCATTGTACAAAAGGGAGATGGGTGGAATCCTTGAGGTGAATAACAGTTACCCATCCACTTTCTTAACCTGTGGTTGTAGAGGGCCAGTGATGTATTCTGCTTGATATGATGCTGGAGTTCCAAAGGTGTGTTATCTTTGGGGTGATAAAACTGTCACTCAAGTAGGTACTTGTCATGTCACATAACATTTTTGGGTTTTTACAGAGACTAGCACGTGGACCATTTCATGTGTGCTTTGGATGATTTTGTTGATAGGCTTTCAGGAAGCATTGTAGGTATGAGGGTGTTTAGGGATGTTTCAGGAACTGGGTGCTTTGTTGTGCAAGGCATGGATTTGGGTTTCTTAGCAAATGTAGGCCATGTTTTAATTCATTACCAATTACATAGGTAACGTATAGGAAGGAAAGCTTTGAAGAAAAGGCAAAGAACAAGCAGCCATTTAAAGATGTTGTTCAGCTTTTAAAGTCATGCAGTGGCATGTCAGACAGTTTACTTGGGTCATCTGGGTGCAGGTTAATAACTTGGTGCATAGTACTATAGTTGCACAGGTGACAAGGTTAAGTGAACTTTGTCTCAGTCTGTGAGTCATTGGTTTGAGGGGCTGGGGTAGTTGGAGAGTGTGAACACTGAATGACTTTGGCTTTTGTCAAGATAGGTTTTGTTGTGGGGGGGTTGCGTTGGGAAATGGAGGTTCATGGGGTTACAGTTCATGTGGCAGTTGTGTTATGGATATGTTTTAGTCATTTGGTTAGGGGTTTGTTGGTCAGCAAATGCTAGGATGGTCATTTATGTTTTATGCTTATATTGGATAGTTGGAGTGATGGCAGGCCTGTTCTTAAATTGATTTTGGAAAGGAAATCTTGTTTTGTTCATTGTTATATAAGTTGGGTGGGAAAATAGGGCTGCAGTTAGGCATGATGGTAGGCAGTTGTCCTTGCAGGGTTTTGCGTAGCATCGAGTTTAATGTTGTGGTGTTGCCTTTGGCAGGCAATGTCCGGGACTCATTAAGAGGATGGTGCATTGGTCAGCAAATACTGCATTGGTCATTGGATTTTTTTGTTATATTAGGCAATGGGTGTGGTTGAATTATTAATCTGATGGCTTGAAAAGGAAATTTCATTTGGGCATTATTATATCCTGTTTGGCGGTACAGTTCGAAGGTTATGATCTGGGAATAATTGTAGCATTACCATTGGTAGTTAGCATAGGGGTATTACTGTGGCTTTGGAGAGGGCTCATTAGCTTGATTTCAGTTGCTTATACAACTGGGTACATTGGATGACAGGAGTCCAATAAGGTTAAAGGGATGGAGTACACCAAATGATGTTTGGCTTCAACCTTTTTAATGTATGGTTAGATTTGTTTAAGAATGTTTTGTTGGACGTCTTGGTATGAAAGAGGGGGAACAGCCTGGTCAGGCTGGTGGGTGGAGATGGGCAGGCTTGTCCCTCTTCTATTCCCACTCTGATTTTGTTGGTTCATTTCACTGAGTTGGGAAATGCAAGTGAGTGGTTGGACACTGCTTGACAAATAACAGTAAGCAAACGGAGGTGAGGACGCTTTTTATTTGGCTGGATGATTATTAGAATGAGTTGGGAAATGCAAGTGAGTGGATGGACACTGCTTGACTAATAACAGTAAGCAAACAGAGGTGATGATGCTTTTTATTTGGCTGTATGATTATTATAATGAGTTGGGAAATGCAAGTGAGTGGTTGGACACTGCTTGACAAATAGCAGTAAGCAAACGGAGGTGAGGACGCTTTTTATTTGGCTGGATGATTATTATAATGAGTTGGGAAATGCAAGTGAGGGGTTGGATGCTGTCTGATAAGTAAAGTAAGCAAGAGGAGATAAGGATACTGCTTACTTGGTCAGGATGAGTGGGGCCAAACTGCCCTAAGTTAACTGTTGTATGGATGTTTATGCTGTGATTAAAGAAAATATTAGTTGGTCAGTAAAGCTATAGTTATGGAATTTCAGTAAAGGTCGTCACATGTCATTTAGTGTAATGCGTGTTTATTGAAGGGGACTGGGGCAAAGCTGTTTTTCTAACTATTTTATTTGATACTTGGAGGACTAGAACCTTCCTGCACAGTTCCACAACAAGTCTACACTTCCAGCATTGTTTAATAGTTTAAAAGTTACTGCAAACCTTGATGGGGATATTGCTTCTTTTAAAAATATTTATGTTGATGAAGAGAGCACAGAATTTGAGATCAGTAGTTTCTGTAGGGCATTTATATTGACTTTTTCCCTCTAATTTTCATTCAGTTCACACATTCAGCATCAATATGTAATTTTAAAGTTTGGATTACTCTACTTATTTAAACAACATGTAACCAAAGATCATAATTCACTAACAGACGTATATTTCAAGTGCACAACTGTTTGCTCTGCAGATTTATGTCCATAATTTTCAGCTTTTTCACAATAAATTACCATTTTGCAGACTTTCTAATTCAGTTACCATCCTTGAGCAGATGACAAAATGTTTATATTTCCATATTCCTAGAATGGCTATAGATCATACACTTTCTTAAATAATTTCTTTAAATGTACACCTGCATATCTCCAAATAATATCTATCACATATAACAGAGAAAGCCGCTCTACGAGGATGACTTTTGTTTTTCCTTTTTGTTTCAGAATTCAGTTGTCAACCAACTGTGCAGTGGATCAGCAGTAACGTCTGTAGCAAACGTTCTACTTTTCTCATAAGGTTAGGTTGCATTGATAGCAATGCCTCACATTGCACTGAATGTTGTGAGCACTATCTGTTGAACTGCATTGTAGTCTACAAATGTAAGCTATATTGTGTCAATTATTTACAGTGATAATAGGGATTACTACACTAGCTAAGATTTGTTTAACAGTTGGCTATCAGGTAGTCCTTAGTTTGACTAGTGCACTAACATCATTTTGTTATTTATGTTAAGTATAACTGAAGCACATAGTATTCCTCAAGACATTTATATTTTTATTTAATGGCATCATTAGCCATAGATAAGGTATTCCTCCTTGCCCAACTGGACTACTGATGCCATGTTGGAGTATTCATTATCTGTCACAGACAAAGCCACTTTATGAAATTCTTTGCCATTGCAATGCTGCAGGTGCAGTACAACTTAAACAAATTTTAAGATGGCTGACAGTAAGTAATGACTTGCAATGTGATTCAAAATACTGAGGAACCCAAGGACAAAAAGATACAATACTTCAAAGAGCAGGTGGTTAGCTTATGACCAATGCTGATAAGCAAAGTAGTAATACTATTTTGTCTAATACAAAATTATCTTCCAGTTATAATTCAGAGGACTGAAACTAAAATACTCAGTATGGAAAAAGTTTAGCAGCAAATTTCTGGAATATATACTAAATCTGAGATTTCATACCACAGCCTCAGGATATGCAATCTAATCTAAGGTGTTAACCTTGAAGTTACTATTATAAAGTTAGTAGAGGTATGGGGCCACAGCTTCCACACTTCAGACCTGGAAGATATTGTTTCTTCCTTTGCTGTTATACTGTTACAATTGCATTTTATTTTTCAAAGATTCAAATCTGACATAATGTGCTGTGACACTTGTGATGATAAATCACAGCCCACAAAAAAGGGTAAACTATAGTATGTCTTCTTCTTCTTTTAGCTTTTCCCAGTTAGGGGTTGCCACAGGGAATCACCTGTCCACTCATGATTGGCAGTAGAGTTTTACTGTGTTGAGTTGCCAGCCCGGCGCCCAACCTTCCACGAAGGCACAAACTTGCATGCACTCACACCTTGGGACAATTTAGAGTATCCAATTCACCTACAGCATGTCTTTGGGATGTGGGAGGAAACCGGAGCACCCGGAGAAACCCACGCGACCACAGGGAGGACATGCAGACTCCGCACAGAAGGCACCCCAGCTGAGGATTGAACCACAGAACCTCTTGCTGTAAGGTGACAACACTAACCGCTGTACCATTGTGACAGCCCAAGCAATAGTATGTCTGAATAGTTAAAAATAAATGTATATGTCTAACATGCATGCTAACTAGCATAGTTCAGAGCTTAATGTAAACATAAAATGGTATATCATGGAAAAAGTAATATCCTTCACTTGTAAATAATTTTATTTTATACATTTCGATCATTCTGAGAATATTAGATAATGAAGTGAGTTTTCAAATCAAGAGGATACCTTTGCAAAAAAGAGCAAATGCACATTTCTTAGTCTTAAACTCAAAGATACTATGTCTTTTTTATAAATGTCTTGCATGCAGACAGGTGAATTCCTTTGGGGTCTTCCTGATATTCTGAGAATAACTTTTACGTATCTGTTTTCACTTTTTTCATGTATTCAGTTAAATAATTGTAGACACGGGATAGAATAACAATCTCTTCATGCCTAGGAATTTGATCAAGTATAAACCATGGAATGGCAGCCTCAACCTTTAGTCTTATTAGTATGCAACTAACAGGAGTGCAGACTTTTTATCTCAAGAGAGGCTTAATAAACAAAACTGCAAAACTAATTAAATGGCTTGCTGGATCAATGGAACACAAATATTTAGCACTGGTCATATTGGTTATCTAAAGACTTTTGCTTTGCATCCTACACCTACAAATGTCGAAACAAAATGAAAACTTTTAGAAGAAAAAAACATTCAAAGTAATTTAATATTCAGGACATGCTAGGAGGGCTGAATGCTCATTAATCACATTTAGTCACACCTGTAATTATTTTGTTTATCTTTGTTCATTGCCACGGCCAATTTCTACAGAGTTCTCTCAGTGAATGACACTTGTGTTCTCTTGTGCATAAATGTGTACTGTGCCAGTGATCAGGAACACTGTGTATTTTTAAGTACACAACAAACATTTTTTGAAAGATAAAGAACTTATTTGTGCTATATACTAATGGGGTGAGCTTTCTAAAGTGCCTTGCATTTTTTTATATATATATAGTTAGAATAACTACAGAAAGACATTCAATGCCTCTGTAAATATAATTTCATAGAAAACAGTATTTCTGGGAAATGGAAGCTGAGCCAGGGTCTTTGACGCTGGTATATGGATTTTGCTTGTTATGGATCAAGTTTTAATATATGTATAATACTATATAGGAGCTATTATTTATGACTAGAGCTTATGTCAGAGGCATGTGTCAAAGGCATTTTAGAGGAAATTATGGAAGATTTTATTTTTCTGTTGGTTATTTAAACATTGTTGACAGTCAACAGCAGATTATTGAAAAAAAAAACTTTTGCCGACCAAAGAAGACTACTGAAAATGAACTAAATTCCATAAGTGTACCACTGAATTTACACACAAAATATAATACTTCTGATTGCATTTGGCAGCATTGTGGAATGCAGATGTACTTCCTGAAACATGATTTCTGTTCAACAGCAAAGAGCAGCATTTTTGTTATTAAATTCTCTAACATTATTAATGAGCATCACAGTACACAACATGAATTGTATTGAAGACAGACCAGCACAGTGCTTTCTATTCAGTGGTAGGGGTACAATGAGCAACTAATTTCAAGAAGTGATGGCAATGACCCATCTCTCTCGCATTCCTTTGGCTATTTCCTCAAATATAGGGAGACAGCAGGAATAAGGCTCTGTGCGTGCAGTACAGATGAATGACTCACTTTTCAGGAATATATACTGTCTATTATTATTTTTCTGAGCAGTGGTATTCAGCATATGGTAGACAAGGATTCAAATTCTGTGAATCTGGAACTATTGACATGGTCGACAATATGCAGTATTACTAAATGTACCACAATATTAGCACAGAATTTGTGTGTGTTTGCACGTGTTTATTACTTACTTGCTTCAGCCTGCCATCCTTTCATCTCTGTTGTTCCAAGCAGCTCAGTCAGTGTCTGCAAAAGCCAAATGAGTAAGGAGTCTATGTGGTATTCTATGGCAAAAGCCGGATGAGTAAGGAGTCTATGTGGTATTCTATGGCAAAAGCCGGATGAGTAAGGAGTCTGTGTGGTATTCTATGGCAAAAGCCGGATGAGTAAGGAGTCTATGTGGTATTCTATGGCAAAAGCCAGATGAGTAAGGAGTCTATGTGGTATTCTATGGCAAAATCCAGATGAGTAAGGAGTCTATGTGGTATTCTATGGCAAAAGCCAGATGAGTAAGGAGTCTATGTGGTATTCTATGGCAAAAGCCGGATGAGTAAGGAGTCTATGTGGTATTCTGTGCAGTCTTTGTATAATTTTGCTCTGGCTACTAGATGTGAAAGAGCACTTAATAAGTAATTAATGAGGCTCCATTCCTTTTCAGGCAGACATTGCTACTTGTGCAAGTGATTCTTTCATTTCACTGCTTGCATTGGACAGCACCACTAGCTGGCTTCCGACTGCTTGAGTAGCAAAGTCCAGCAAAATTACTACTTTGGCAGAAAATTGTGCAAGGTGGCCATCTCTTTTGTTTCTTTTATGTAAAAATTATTATACTCAAACAGTGAATAAAGTTAGTATTAGCTGATTTTTTAGCTCCTATCTAGGGCAGCAAGCACTCCAAAATCCAGTTATCAAAATGGCAGTGATGACACAGGCTAATCATATTTTTCTCTTGCTGTTGTTAAAATAATTTTTTTCAGTACAGTGGCTGTTTGTGTGCGAAGACTGATTAGTTTCCATATTTTATTTTGTTTGTCTGAATATATTTATATTCTACTTTGCAAACACGAGGAAGGGTCCATTGAAGAGAGTTGTTTAGTTCCACAATATAACGGCCTTTGTGTTTGGCTCCCCTATGAAAAATAAAAACAGGATTGATAGAAAAGTACTTGAAGCTCACAAAAGATTCACACATACACCTTATATGGGGCTGCCAAGCACTTCGCACTCCCAAACTTATACATACTAACTAGACATTTAAATAACAGTATTGCGAAAGAAAATCCCCCAGAAGAGTGCACATTTATCTTTAACAGTAACATTGACTATTTGTAGTGGGCAGTTAAAATTCAAGCAACTGGTACTTGAGTGAATGTAGAATAACACATTTTATGATGTTAGCATCTGTACTTCTTTTACAAATACATTTATTCTAAGGATTCTTCTTCACATAGCATGAGCTTTTCTATTTCATTTTTGTATTTCTTGACTTTTTAGTATTGTGATTATTTAGCAATAATCCATGAATGTGCATGGGTATATTAAGATTTACCCACGGTTGGTGTTGTTTGACAATGATGGCGAAGCCCTAGTGTTAAAACTAAGCCAGCCGTGGTTAAATCCTGATATAGCCACACACAGGACTGAATTATTGCTGTTGTACAGTTACATTATTTAAGAAAGAGATTTCTTACATTTCTTAAATAATGTGATTGTATAATGGGAGTGTTCTTCTGCCTTTCATTGTCAAAACTGATGTATTGTGTGTGGTAGCTAAGTCAGCACCTTTGCACAGTACATCAGTTGAGTGTTGAAGTGAGGATCTGTCTTTGTGGTTAGTTCCTCTGTCTGTTTTTCTTTTCTTTTCATGAGAGAGAGGACAGAAATAAGAGGAAAATGAGGAACATTATGTAAGATTCTATATACAGTTGCCAGGTATGATTGTCATACTGCTAGTAATCACCTCTCTCAGCTGTGTTGAGTTTGGCATGTTGTCCTTGAATTTCCCCTTCCCTCTTAAAATATGTTAAAATGTTTGCAGCATTTGTTAACAGAAAGTCCGGCTGATCAAAAAACCATCAAGAAGACATCACAGGCCATACATTTTTCTGTTGGGTTCTGCTTGATTGACAACGGGCATGCTGATTTTGTTGTCCAGTCATTTTGCTTGTTTTGAAATACTGATCTCCTTTTATTCTATAATGTACATTGTCTGATGCGGTCTTGAGATCTGACAAAAAATATCAACTTAAATTTAATCCTTTACAAAATACTAACATTTCAATTCATTTCAGTGCAGCTATTCTAAACTAAACTACACCATGGCTTTCTTGAAAGAATTATTAAGTGTGCCCCAATGTTAGTTAAAAAGAACTACTTTTGCTCTAAGTGATGAAAAAAATGAAATCTTAGTAGTCAACATGTTGGAAATTGCAAATATTTATCCATAAACTGTACATGATACAAAACCATTGTGCCCTGTGCTTGAAGTGTGCAAAGAAGTTTTCATTCAAAACCTTTTAAAAACTGTTCTGAAAAACAACTGGACTAGGCATATAACTGTGGTATTACCTAACCAACTCTATAACACTTTGTCAAATCACTATTTACTGAACTCCTCTTTGTCGAACAACTATTCAGTGAAAACACTAACTGTCAAACTAACTTTTCAGCAAAAACTTTCCTAGGGAAAACTGACTGTAGTCCACCCTAGTAATCATTAAAAAAAACAAAAAACTTACCTACGCAGGTGGGGGGTTGGGTCCCCCCACACCCCTGCTAACTAAATATACCACCTCTGAGGTTGCACTACAGTGGGGAAAAAGGCAAATTTCAAATGGTGGCCAACCATCATTTTGCCCTAGGAAAGTTGTCTATGAAAAGTTAGTTCGACAATTAGTGTTTTCGCTGAATAGTTATTCATCGAAGAGGCGTTTGCTAAATAGTAATTCAACAAAATGGTAGGGATCTATTAATTAACCATATATAATCCTTAGCTTGATAATTTCGAGTGTCCTATGTAAAGAATCAATATTTATGTTTCAATAATGCTGCCTTCTGTAAATCTAGCCTGTACTGCCCATGTTCTTTATTCACATAGATAAATGCTTCTTTTCATACTTAATGTGATATTCATTATTGATATTTGATTACCCATTTGCTGCACTCCTAACTTGCTGTCCAGAGAAATTAATAAAACAAAAGATACATTTACGATATGCTAGCTTTCTTATATATATATATATATATATATATATATATATATATATACATATATATATAGCCACGTTCAGGATAAACTGTTTTAACAAAACACAAATTATTACAAGTTTTCACATAAAAATGCTTTTTCAACTATTAGAAACTTCTACAATCAACTGCCTCTTTAAATATACTTCAAGTCATATGAATAGAGGTGTAACCCTCTTAATTTCAAAACTGGTTTGCCATTACACCTTTCACTCACACCTGGCTAAGGGAATGAATTATGTTTGAATATTCACACCAGCTCTTCTTACACCTGGTTCTACTATTAGTAAAGCAAAAAAAAATAAATAAATAAAATAAAATTGTGTTCATTTTCCATCAAACTACTATGTTTGACTAACACATTAGTGACATTTATCTTTTTTATATATCATACATGTATTGCAGAATCATCTCATTCATGTTTCTCTTCATTTTGCTTACATAAAATGCAGTGCACAGATTATGCCTAGCCAGATAAAACATGTACAGTGTCACAGTCTGCATATAAATTGAAATCGTCCCAGTCCTCTTCAATAACACACATCATATCAAATATTTGACGACCTTTATTAGATTTCCATAACATAGCTTTGATCGCCAACTTTATTAATTACAACTATTCATGATATAATTGATTCTAAATACAGCATGACATCCTTGTAATGTTAATCAGGGCAGCGTACCCACTCACCCTGCCCCAGTAAGCAGCGTTCTTACCTATACTCACTTACTTTACTTTTGAAGCAGCGTCCCATCTCACTTCATACACTCAGCTTGCTTATTTATTCAGCAAGATTCCTCCTACTACTCATTTCTTTTCCCCAGATCCTTGAAATGAACATCAAGATATCTGAGAGGGAACAGAAGAGGGCAAGCCTATCCCTCTTCTCCACCTACCCCCACTGATAAATAACCCTACTCCCCATCAACAAAAAGAGGGGGAGTGAGTGGGTAGTATGTTCACGCCAAAATGTGATTGCTTAACCCAACTACACTAGACTAAACCTCCTAAGCCCCTCCCCATCATTATCTCATTTTTCTCCCACCCATCCCTACCTCCACTTAACTCTTTAACCTCCCCAACACACTTAACTCCCCCTAATATTAACCTAACTCCCCCTAATATTAACCTAACCCCCCCATGAAGATGTCCTGGGACAACTTAGTTTGTTGCCAAACTTCATTTGTTCCAGTCCCCTTCAATAACACACATCACACCAAATGACATTTGACGACCTTTATTAAACTTCCATAACATAGCTTTGATCACCAACTTTATTAATTACAACTATTCATGATATAATTGATTCTAAATACAGCATAACATCCTTGTAATGTTAGTCAGGGCAGCGTACCTACTCACCCTGACCCAGTAAGCAGCATCCTTACCTCTTCTCACTCACTTTACTTATTAAGCAGCGTCCCATCTCACTTCATACACCATTCATTGTAATGTTAATCAGGGCAGCGTACCTACTCAACCTGCCCAACAAGCAGGGTCCATACCTCTGCTCACTTACTTTACTTATGAAGCAGCATCCCGACTCACTTCATACACCATCCATTGAATTACTGTCCACTAAATAAATACCATCCTTGCCTCAGCTTGCTTATCTATTCAGCAAGCTTCCTCCAACTACTCATTTCATTTCCCCAGATCCTTTAAATGAACATCCAGACATCAGAGGGAGAACAGAAGAAGGCAAGCTTATCCCTCTTTTCCACCAACCAGCCTGACCAGGCCGTTCCCCCTCCATTCTGCCCAAAATTGTTTAATCCACTTCCCATAAAGGGAAGGGTCAAGCCAAACATCATTTGGTGTACCCATCATCTGTAAAGTACCTTAGAATCCTGTCATAAACCCCTTTGCCATGCCATCACTGAAACACACCCAATGAAACTAAATAAATTAGGATTACCGTGACCCCGTTGTAACAGCAGAACATCCACACCAAGCGAACACATTCCCTTTTAGCCCACTGCCTTCAAAGCTGAAATCAGGGCTCAGCCTGAAAGTATTGACAGCCTATAACCACAACAAAACCACAAACTATAACCCCTTGAACTCAAAATGGCACCCAGTCAAACTAGTAGCAAGTCTCACACCCATGACCCTTTTAGCCGTAACATATCACCTTAGCCCACCCACTACCCAGTTCTATATGTGCAACAACTCCATTACTGTAGGGGACAGTCTAACTCCAACTTTAATGTCCTACCTTAGGTGGCAGAAACCAGCACCCCTTGATCTAGTTCCCAAAAACCTGCCTATGCTCAGCAGTGAAATACTGTACATACCCCACCATAAACACCTCCAATTCACTCATTACTAAACCCTTCTTAACCCATGTTTGACCCTTGCCTTTCCCCTGGAGAGCTCTTTACTTATATTACCTATACAACTAGTAGGCAATTAAGACCTGTCCTACAGCAGCCTTACACTGCAACCGAGCTTCCTTTACACCTTCTAACTCCCCTGTAACAATGCACCCATTTTTAAAACTACCCCACTAACCACCTACTTACCATGCTTCTTAAAACTCTACTCACAACATTGATCCAAATACCAAGTGAAATGATACCTATGGTATTCTGTAAAACCTTAACCTGTTATGTAACATTAACACTACCTACTCAAGGGACAAATTTGTCACCCCAAAGACACCACCCGTTAGGAACAAACTCCAGTATCCTATCAAACACCTCATTGGTCCTCGCCTAAATATGGTTCAACCACTGAATGAGTAAATACAACCACCCCAAGGTTCATAAGAAAGCAAGGGTTGAACTTCACAAGCTTGCAAGAGCCATAGAGGTTTAGCCTAATAAGCCCTGCGCTCCTATGAATGTTGTGACTACTCATCCTGTGGGATCCCCCCACTCCCCATAACCGTCCTCACCCATTACCCCCTTGGCCCCCCCATCTACCTTTTCCTTACTTGCCCCCTATACCAATGCAATAATCAGCTCCCACTTATTGAACACAGAGCTCTAATATGTCTTAATAAGGTGATTACTCAGACCCACTTTGAGCCCCATTCAGGTGACAAAACATCTGACCTATCAAAAATGTTACCTTTCAGATCCCGTTTCAAGCCACCGTATGATCCCTTCTGTCCCCCAGCAATTTCACTCAATAACTTTTTCCACATTGAGCTCCCCATATGTACCATCTTTGCTTGCCACTGCTTCCATCATCTTCAAATTCACTGTGTACCGCCACCCCTGGTACTCCTGCAAGAAATTAAAGGACATGTAAAACATCGGAAATACATAACACACATTCCAAATAACACATTCCAAGACCTCTTCAAGGACAACTGTGTTTCACATGAATAGGGAGCGTATTGCACAGCTGGAGTAGTCTCTCTGGGATATATACCTATCCCTCCAGCAGGTCCTATTTATATCACAGGCAAGCTTTAAGTATTTAAAATGGGTAATTCCGGTGCTGTTTGTTTTGTGGATATGCAGGAGGTCCATCACTAACCAATATAATGTCTAACAAATGTCAGCGTACCGTGCTGTCAAGGGGACCCACTGCAATACCCCCACCCCCCCATCAAATGTATTTATAACTTAGCGCTCCCTTCCTACTTTTTTTTTTGTTTTTTTTTTTATTGACCTGCTTAACCTCCCCAGTTGAGGCTATTAGTATACCATACTATGCCCTTAGGAGGTGTACCACGTTCTGTCTATTTGTAACCCATTTGCTTTCCAGCAACGACAAAAACTCTTAACATACATATACTTCAACCTTTTAGCCCAGACAATATGGGCAATGAGTCAGCTCAATCACAGGTGTATTTAGCCTTACTTACAGTAAATTAAAATGTTACATGTTTTGCAATCTAACTACAATGCGTATAGCTGTTCAGAATGTGTCACCAGCATCTTTCTTGCTGTCATCATTAAAATCTTGATTTTTTTTTTTAAACTATCATGCATGATTTAGCAGTACGAGAGCACCTCTTGCAAATCCAATATTATTCCCTTGTACCCATGTCTTCCCCTTAATGGTTAAGTGACAACTCACATATGCTTTGAGCTGTAAGCCCACAAAACCCATACATTGTCCCTGTGAGTTTGGTAGAAGCAGCCTAGCATTAACAGGCCATGAGCCAATAGCTGGTCACAACAAGGTCCTTCTAAGCCAGCAGATCACTTCTCATAACCCATCTAGAGCTGTATAGCATAATACCCACTCCATCCTACCTTCACAATAATGAGTGCTGCAAGGATTGATAACTAATATGACAGTAAATACTGCCTGCAAATTGACATACCACAGCATGCCTCTGTAATTCACATTGCACCAAATCCCATCACCATCTTGATGCTCCCCATACATTGTGGAATGCACTTCATTGATGTACCCTTACCACCAAACAGTTCAGCCACGCAAAACACCCATGCCAACCGACAATGTGTGCCAGTACAACCAAATAACCAATGAGCCATGCAAGGCCCCACCAGAAAGGAAAATACAACAACCACCACTGAAAGCACACCAAAATGCTACCCACTCTCAGACTCTTATACAACAAATTCTACAAGGCCCATATCAACGTAATGCACAATGATATTTACCCATCAATTCATTTATTTAACACCTATCTACAACAATTTGGTTCATAGCTTTATAGATGCCCAGCAGGCCAACAACCATAAGGGTCCCTCCAAGCCTAGCCATGCATCCCAAGCATAAATGCAAGTAGGGGCTTGGCGGGTGAAACACCCACCATCTTATGTCTTACTAGGTCATTACCAATCCTCGAGCATTCATATTTTGCAAATAGACCACAGCCTGAGCATGTGCATCACTCAACAACTGCTTTGAAAACTGCAGCGGACATTGGGATCTCTCCCCCACAAAGCCACACTGAACTCCAAATGGCACAACCTCAATACTCTACAAAATGCAACCAAACTATACCTCCCTTGAGGAAATTTTCTCCTTAAACGACTGCACTTCCAGAGCCTCAGCTCTCTCCACTCTTCCCACTCCAACCATCCATCCTTCTTTCTCTTTTTCTCTTATGAGAAACTGTGGACATCGTGCGGCAAAAGTACAGAGCTCCACAGCCAACTGATAGAGTAGTCATGACCTGTGAACAGCAACCACCATCAATGCACTCCAAGCCGACCCCGGAAAATCCCACGAAACAGCAAAGACCCCATGCTGTCACAGCCTACGAACAGCAGTCACCACCGATGCACTCCAAGCCGACCCCCAGAAAAGCCCACAATTTATTTTAATTTTTTCTTAAAAAAAAGGGGGGGTTAACCGCGCCAGAAATATAACATCTTCCAGAGCTACTGACTAATTAGATGTCCGCATCTTTTCTGCTGTTAGTGTGGCGCATGAAATGTAAACATCACTACCTACACAGAATAACACATTAAACATATATTCTTTATGGTGAGATGCTGCCGAAATTCCATATTTAACTTTGTAAGAAAGCAAAACCTTTGAAACTTGTAACCATGGCAAACATTTTGGGGTACATGTGGCCTTGGGTCTTAACTGAATATCACTTCCCTCTGGTCCAGTGAGCCTAAACAAACAAGCAACAACTTTCCTATGCTTTTTAATGAATAAGTACCCCTGAAATCCACTGTCATTCAGTCGCTCATAAGAAGCAATTGAAATACAACACTGCGTACCTTTTTTTTTTTTTTTTTTTTGTGTGTCTTTATTTTTGTGGTTAAATCTGTTGGCTTGTCAATCACACCAGCCATGCCTATTCCTGCTCAAAGCCGTTGGAGGGGTTAATGTTCATCAACAAAACCAAAAAATGCAACAACCTCTAGCTTGTTAAAGAAAACATTACTGTTATTTTCTCTTATCTACATTCTGTAAGATTCGCCACCACTTTCAAAAGCACAACTAAGTTGCACTAGTTATGTGTGTGCTCGGGAGTCGCGAACCACCTGAAACTGTAAGCTTCACTTTATTTTTTTTTTTTTTTTAATATACCTACCAGTCAAGATCAGCTCACAAAGTGGTACAATGAATCCACAGATGATATTCAAACCACCCAACCAGGGAGGTAACTACGAAACTCCACCAGCGAACTTTCTGCCTTTTTTTTTTTTCAACCAATTCTGCACTCGGGCCCTACATCCTGCCAACTATATTTACCACGTGCCTCCACTCACAAGCCCCACTAACTACCAACCATAACCATGAGGCAACACCCCACCTTACTGCTTTATAAACATATATGATCTCTCAAGTTACCAGAATACTTTCCCTTTAATATCAGTCATAACAGACAGTGTCTGAAACCCAAAGGACTGCCTTTATCCCGTGCCCCCATGTCTTTTTCACTTTGTCAAAACAACCCAAGCCAAGCACCCTGGAACTACAAATGAACCAAAATGTAATCTAGCTCCACCACACCTTACTATAAATCCAAGGCCTACCTGTACCCTGAAGTATCTACAGGTCGTCAGGGACGTAGTACTTGCTATAGCAAGTTCACTCCAAAATGTGATTGCTTAACCCAACTACACTAGACTAAACCTCCTAAGTCCCTCCCCATCATTATCTCATTTCCTCCGACCCATCCCTGCCTCCACTTAACCCTTTCACCTCCCCAACCCACTTAACTCTCCCTAATATTAACCCAACCCCCCCCCATGAAGATGTCCCGGGACAATTTAGCTTGTTGCCAAACTTCATTTATGTTTCTGTTTTTGCAACCATGTGGTCAAATTCACTGGTTCCTGGATGTTCTGTGATTTGAACATTTGTTTTGCAATCGTAATGCATGCTTTTTTGCAAGTCTCATGATGCCACTTTTATTACAATTACAGTTGAGGTCTTTACTACTGCAAACGGTGGTATATATTTTGTAAACAACTTTAAATGACTTTAACATCTTTTATTGAATTATTTATCATTCTCTTCATTAATATCACCTTCTAAACTCCCTGTTCTAATAAGAGTCATAGAGTAAGCGGTAGATTAAACTGTTTTCTCTCTACACACCAACAGTTGTATGTATTCGTAGGCAGACTGAAAAATGCAATTTCCTTGGTCTGTCATGGGGGCTTCTCTCTGTATCCTATCTTCTGGTTCACATCCCATTGATGGAAACCAAGAAGTATCCTCACAAGGTTCCTTGGTCATCACAGTTGATTGCTGCTAACATGAAGGAGCAGTATCTGAGATCATCCCAAATGCTAATCTTCTGATCCTGTCTCTGGGTATGTTTGTCTATCATACACGTGATGGGTGAGTTACAGATAAGTAACAATATATATTGACGAAAAGAAACCATGACATCAGCAGAATATGACCACTGTGCTTGTAGAAATGTCATAAAAAAGCAACAGTAGAGAGAGGACTTGAACCCTCCCTGACTTGCACTTTTAAAAGCACTTTATTTGCAGGTTCACACTAAATGCAAAATTGAAGCAAATATTATATGATTCTTGCACGCTTGCAGAATGAAAGACACAAAAAGCATCCAACCCTCAGGTGACTTAAACCCTTAACCATATCTACATGCACTGTACAGAGCATTTAATTTACTTTAATGGAAGCAGTCACATTAAAGGCACCACCTTTGTCCTATGTTGTATTTGCACTGTGCAATCATGCTAAGCTCATTTGCATGCCTGCTGGCAGTTAAGATCAATATGCATAGTAGATGATGGTGGTTGTACTTAATCATTGATATACAATGAGCAGTGATGGTCATTCTCATTTGTACATACACATTGATGGTGATCTTCATGAACTGCTCTGCACAGTACAATCACAAAACATAAGTGTTTTAGAAGCCGTGGATGGGCATGTGAGAGGAGCGTTTAACTATTTTGTTACTAGCTTAAAGGTTGGAAATATGACTATGGGAAAAAGATGAAATGGGAAAACAAGCACTGGGTAAAAAAAAAGGAGAATAACTAAGGAATAATCAGGATTGAGGTGGGCAAGTGTTTATTTCTAAGGCGTAATGAGGAGGACAGTAAGGGAAGGATGGAAGGGAAGAGGAAGCTAAGAATGTGAGATTATGTAAAGGGGAAGACATGCACAGAAGATGGAGTGTGTAATAACACAATGAAGGAAGAGGAATGCAGTGGTTAAAGAGGCATCAGACAAATGGAGGGAAGGCAATGGCGACAGAAGGATTGAATAATTAACAGGAGTGTGCATGCACACACAACTGAGGATAACACCAAGGTAGGGGATGAAACAGAGGTGTTCACAGCTGCAGTGTCTGCCAGTAAATATTCAGTGAGAGATTACACACCACTTTCCAGGTTTAGTACCGTCAGCAGTGGTTCCTGTCTCACATGGTGGAGACATTGCTTGACAGTGATACAACTCAATGAGCCACCAAAAGAGGTTTTCCATTTGGCCAATTCAGGCATTTAACAACCTTTGGATAATCTCCCCACAATGTCTGCCAGTTGTTGATTGGTAACAAATGTGTTGCTTACCTCCACCTGCACTGCTCCTGGTGGAATTATCTGTTCTAGCTTCCAGTTTAGGGTTTCCTGAAGAATGTGGTGCAGGTAGGGCAGGATGTGTGGAGGTGACTGTTGCACGCTGGGTCCAAGATGTGCTAGGTGCTTCTAGTAATGGTAGTGGTGGTGGTGAAGACACTGCTGCTCACCTGTTGGAGGGCATTGGGCCTAGCCAAAGGGATCCGTGGAAGTTGTGATGTTTCTGCTGCTTCTACTGCATATAATAGTAAAATAAATGGAGTGAAATAAAATAATTGTATTTAAGAAAGCTGGTGGGTGAATTGAAAAAAAAGGCATCATCACTTGTATTCTGTAAGATAGGTGATTAATGTCATGAGTTACTTACACAAACCAATAGGTTTTTCTAATGCAAGATGCAATCATTTATGATTTGAGGCAAATGTATATATGCAAAATAAAATTTGCTTAGACATATACATTTCAATCACCTCCAGGTTCACACTCCTTTATTATTAAACTGAGAATTAAGCTCTTTCATCTCTGCCAATGGAGACTTCATCAGAATATTGAAGTTAGCAGTCAAAAGCACTCTATATAGTCATTATAAGGATAATAGACAACTCCTTTAACCAATCCAAAAACTAAATGTCACAAAAATACAACTTTCCAATAGATTATAAAACTCCACCCCCTTTTTAAAAAAATAAAAAACACCATACAGTGTTATACTAGTATAAAAACTTCTTATTGAAATATTTCTTCCAAAAATGTTTATATATATATATATATATATATATATATATATTTACACGTATTCACACACACACACACACACACACACACACACACACACACATATATATATATATATATATATATATATATATATATATATATGTGTGTCTGTGTATGTATATTCATATGATGTCAGAAACAATAAAAAAAACTATAAACATAAGACAATTCAAAATGTGTTTGCTTTTTATGTAGCATAGGAATGATAGCTACAGCGTCATTTATCCCCATGGTTAATATAGCTGCCAGTCTTATCTGCTACTCAGTTTCTTTTTTTGTTAACAAATTTCTCCATTCACCACCCAGAGGTACAGGTTTTACATGTTCCATAATAGCAAACAAAAACTTTTTAAAATTCAAACAACTCTGGGAATGCTTAAACAATTTTTTTTTTTTTTTATGTCATTTCTATGTTCATATATTCTATTCTTGAGGGGACACTCTGTCTTACCTACATAGAATGTGCAACAAGTGGAACAAGAAGCTAAATACACCACTCTACTGGTGGCACAGTTTCCCTTCTGAAATCTTACCTCACTTTTCAATCTAGTATTTAGTGTTATATTAGCTTCCTAATTCATGTAAGGGCATTAATGTCAAGCACCACACCATTTGGTTCCACAATCAGAATCTACCCCAGACTGTACTTTATGCTCAAACAACCTTTTAATATTTGCTCCTGTCTTCTTATCAAATCTTGGATCTTCCCCCACCTTTACTAACACCTCATTGTTCACAGTAAAGATATTCCAATTTTTTGAAGGGCCTTTTTAATTTCACCTGTTAAATAATTGCATTCAAGTATACATGCCTTTTTATATTGATTTTTAGTGACAAGTGATAGGTTCATAGGTGTGTACCAGGCTAATGGCTCTGGTGCCTTTACAAGCCTAGCCCATAGGATTACCCTGGCATCGTGCCACCCAGCCTTAGTTTCTAGTGCCTCTATCGAGCAGAGCCACTGGAGTGATCCCCGGGGTGAATTTTCTATTTCCTATCCACTCATCAAGATTTCTCTTGAAGAGGGCCAGTGAGGTGCTCTGCTTGACATGTATTGGAAGTCTATTCCATAGCATGGGCAGTCTCTGGATTATGAACCTGTCCCTCCAGCATGTTCTGTTTATTGTGGTAATGAGGCTGAGGTCTTTGGAGCATCTGGTGCGGAGGGATTGGGATTTCTTTAGCTGTAGCATTTCTAACAGATCTGGGTCAGACATGGCTTTGTAAGTCAAGCAGAGATTGTCTCTAAGTAGGTGATATGAGACAGAGAATAGTTGGAGTTTTTTGAGTCTGTCCATATAGAACAAGTGTTTAAGGCCTAGGATCCTCTTTGTAAGGTACTTTTGCAGCATCTCCAGTTGTTGCAGGTGTCTAGTGAGGTACATGCCAAATGGGTCATTGTACTCTATGATTGGCCTAATGAGGGAAGAGTAGAGGGAGACAATGACCTCTTTCTTCCTGGATGCAAAACCCTTAGTAATGAGATGTGCCACATAGAAGGACTTTCTGACCACAGTGGCAATGTGGTGGTCGAAAGAGAGGTTGCTGTCATCCTGTGTTCCCAGATCTCTTATAACGCCTTCTGTGTTCAGTGGACTACCATCAATGTGGTAATTCAAGGGAACCGTGTTTTTCCCAAAGGGGATGAAGACACATTGTTTGGCACTGAGCTTAAGGCCATGGTTCTGACACCAGTCGTTGGTCTCATTGAGGCCTTTCTGTAGGATCTCTACATCACTTGGGGAGTTAATAATAGCTCCCAACTTGGAATTATCTGCGAATTATGTCAGCCAGAGTCCCTTTGTGTTGGCCTGGACTTCAGAGAAGTAGATAACAAACATGAGAGGATAGAGGACTGAACCCTGTGGGACTCCACTCGTGACTGGTCGGCAGTCTGACTTGGAGTCAGCTACTTTGACCCTGTGGGTTCTATATGTGAGCCAGTTTGCAACCCACCTAGTGATATAGGGTTTGATGCCTAGCTTAGTAAGTTTTTCTATGATTCCTGAGTGGAGAATGGTATTAAAGGCCTTGGCCAGATCAAGGTAGGCTGTATGAACCACCTTACCTTCATCCACAGCTCTGGTGACTGGCTCAAAGAAGTCGACCAAATTGAGCAAATAGGCATGATCTACCCTTCACAAAACCAAGCTGAGTAGGATCCAGAGTTTGGAGATTCCCTATATCCTTGTTTATTAGGTCCGTGATGATGCATTCCATAGCTTAGCATATCTTTTCCTAAACCCACACCCAATAGGGGTTTATAAATAATCCCCATTTCTCATAAATTTCCCTTGTTATT